>NC_142694.1:5000-7500 GCF_029641045.1 Salvia hispanica
TAAACCCTAAACCCTAAACCCTAAACCCTAAACCCTAAACCCTAAACCCTAAACCCTAAACCCTAAACCCTAAACCCTAAACCCTAAACCCTAAACCCTAAACCCTAAACCCTAAACCCTAAACCCTAAACCCTAAACCCTAAACCCTAAACCCTAAACCCTAAACCCTAAACCCTAAACCCTAAACCCTAAACCCTAAACCCTAAACCCTAAACCCTAAACCCTAAACCCTAAACCCTAAACCCTAAACCCTAAACCCTAAACCCTAAACCCTAAACCCTAAACCCTAAACCCTAAACCCTAAACCCTAAACCCTAAACCCTAAACCCTAAACCCTAAACCCTAAACCCTAAACCCTAAACCCTAAACCCTAAACCCTAAACCCTAAACCCTAAACCCTAAACCCTAAACCCTAAACCCTAAACCCTAAACCCTAAACCCTAAACCCTAAACCCTAAACCCTAAACCCTAAACCCTAAACCCTAAACCCTAAACCCTAAACCCTAAACCCTAAACCCTAAACCCTAAACCCTAAACCCTAAACCCTAAACCCTAAACCCTAAACCCTAAACCCTAAACCCTAAACCCTAAACCCTAAACCCTAAACCCTAAACCCTAAACCCTAAACCCTAAACCCTAAACCCTAAACCCTAAACCCTAAACCCTAAACCCTAAACCCTAAACCCTAAACCCTAAACCCTAAACCCTAAACCCTAAACCCTAAACCCTAAACCCTAAACCCTAAACCCTAAACCCTAAACCCTAAACCCTAAACCCTAAACCCTAAACCCTAAACCCTAAACCCTAAACCCTAAACCCTAAACCCTAAACCCTAAACCCTAAACCCTAAACCCTAAACCCTAAACCCTAAACCCTAAACCCTAAACCCTAAACCCTAAACCCTAAACCCTAAACCCTAAACCCTAAACCCTAAACCCTAAACCCTAAACCCTAAACCCTAAACCCTAAACCCTAAACCCTAAACCCTAAACCCTAAACCCTAAACCCTAAACCCTAAACCCTAAACCCTAAACCCTAAACCCTAAACCCTAAACCCTAAACCCTAAACCCTAAACCCTAAACCCTAAACCCTAAACCCTAAACCCTAAACCCTAAACCCTAAACCCTAAACCCTAAACCCTAAACCCTAAACCCTAAACCCTAAACCCTAAACCCTAAACCCTAAACCCTAAACCCTAAACCCTAAACCCTAAACCCTAAACCCTAAACCCTAAACCCTAAACCCTAAACCCTAAACCCTAAACCCTAAACCCTAAACCCTAAACCCTAAACCCTAAACCCTAAACCCTAAACCCTAAACCCTAAACCCTAAACCCTAAACCCTAAACCCTAAACCCTAAACCCTAAACCCTAAACCCTAAACCCTAAACCCTAAACCCTAAACCCTAAACCCTAAACCCTAAACCCTAAACCCTAAACCCTAAACCCTAAACCCTAAACCCTAAACCCTAAACCCTAAACCCTAAACCCTAAACCCTAAACCCTAAACCCTAAACCCTAAACCCTAAACCCTAAACCCTAAACCCTAAACCCTAAACCCTAAACCCTAAACCCTAAACCCTAAACCCTAAACCCTAAACCCTAAACCCTAAACCCTAAACCCTAAACCCTAAACCCTAAACCCTAAACCCTAAACCCTAAACCCTAAACCCTAAACCCTAAACCCTAAACCCTAAACCCTAAACCCTAAACCCTAAACCCTAAACCCTAAACCCTAAACCCTAAACCCTAAACCCTAAACCCTAAACCCTAAACCCTAAACCCTAAACCCTAAACCCTAAACCCTAAACCCTAAACCCTAAACCCTAAACCCTAAACCCTAAACCCTAAACCCTAAACCCTAAACCCTAAACCCTAAACCCTAAACCCTAAACCCTAAACCCTAAACCCTAAACCCTAAACCCTAAACCCTAAACCCTAAACCCTAAACCCTAAACCCTAAACCCTAAACCCTAAACCCTAAACCCTAAACCCTAAACCCTAAACCCTAAACCCTAAACCCTAAACCCTAAACCCTAAACCCTAAACCCTAAACCCTAAACCCTAAACCCTAAACCCTAAACCCTAAACCCTAAACCCTAAACCCTAAACCCTAAACCCTAAACCCTAAACCCTAAACCCTAAACCCTAAACCCTAAACCCTAAACCCTAAACCCTAAACCCTAAACCCTAAACCCTAAACCCTAAACCCTAAACCCTAAACCCTAAACCCTAAACCCTAAACCCTAAACCCTAAACCCTAAACCCTAAACCCTAAACCCTAAACCCTAAACCCTAAACCCTAAACCCTAAACCCTAAACCCTAAACCCTAAACCCTAAACCCTAAACCCTAAACCCTAAACCCTAAACCCTAAACCCTAAACCCTAAACCCTAAACCCTAAACCCTAAACCCTAAACCCTAAACCCTAAACCCTAAACCCTAAACCCTAAACCCTAAACCCTAAACCCTAAACCCTAAACCCTAAACCCTAAACCCT